>NW_019173282.1:0-11761 GCF_001773325.1 Penicillium arizonense | reverse complement strand
CCTAACTACTAACTTACCGGCGTGTGGCTTAAGTACGGCTGAGCGGACGGGAAGCCCTGTTCTCCACACCCTATGGTCGTATGTACTGAATCAAACATGGAAGGGGGTTATATAGTAAGTAGACTTAAAAAGGTCTTAGATCAGACCTCACTACTCTGTATAGTGTGTGGGCTTATGTGCAGCCAGTAGTCAGGTGGGTGTCGCATGGGTGAGTTTAGGGTGAGAGCCGCTTTATGGTCGCGCGCTCGGGGTGACAAGGGTGAGTGTGCTATAGACGGGGTGAGAATCACTCATGCGCTGGGCATCAATCGCTATAGGTGTCTTTTGGTAGGGACTATCTTTCCCCGCTCTCCCCCTTGAGGGCGCTGAACCATCTTTTCTACATCGTACAGTCCTCTTTACATGCAGCAATATATCACGAAGCCCCATTCCTTGACACCGTCCTGTTGAACGATGCTCTAGGTTATCTGCGTTGTTTAAGCTTGTTTCTCATGACAAGAAGCCGTTTCGATCGCTCTTCAATTTCACAATTAGGGATCCGTGGGGCGGCACTACTGTTGTTGAGAAAAGCGTGAACAGCGGCTGATCTTAGATGGGAAGCGAACGACCCTAGGAATAGTGGAAAGGCTGAAATAGTTGGAAAATCGCTAGGTCCGAAGGAATCCTGTAGTCATTCTAGTTTCTTAAGGTTCTATCTGGAGGCGTTTTCTTATGCAGCGATGAGCCGGAAGGTGATGCTATTGAAGAACCCGTCAAGACGAATAGAGAGGAAGCAATTTTGCTTCGACGGGAGGAAATCAAAGAGTCGATAAGAAAGGGGGTCAGAAGTCACAGTCGGTACAAAGGTTTCCAAAGCGGGCCGAAATTGAGTTGACATGGCAAAGGAGAACAGATCGGAGCCTCCAAGTTTTCGCGTTTTCTCTGAGTAATGATACGTCTCGCCAGCAATTATGATGACCTCTCCGTTAATCCCTGGGACTGCACCAAGCCCATAGTCGCCTCTCGACAGAATTTGCGATGCAGTATTGCCCCCTTCGCAAAGACCCTGTATAGGCGCTGAGGGTCGAATATTGGTACACATTTGTTCATGTTCTCGATCACGATTGGAGCATCCTCCTCAGGATTTTTCAGTTGTTCATAGCCACATTAAGGAGCATGAAAAATAGTCATACTGGGGCAGAGTCATCTTTTATTTGCGGCAACCGAAGCGACAGGGACTTGGCGAGGGAAATGCTACACAAGCAGTGACGTGTATGGTAGCACAAACTCAGGTGTCAGTGCGCCATCTCTTCCATTTCCAAAGAACTTCGCAGATACCGAATGCAAACTATCTATTGCGGCCAGGGAATGATGTCTAACATGCCATGTGGTCAATGTGGCACGAGCTCCACGAAATAAAAATTCAAGGTCAAGTATGGATCACTGCTTTTGAACGTCGTTTTACAGCCTCTAACGCATACTTTCCCCAGGTTTGAATTAGATCGCCGTTTCATTTGGTTAACACCATGTACTGCAACGTACTTGATAAAGACGTTTTGGTAATTAAGAGACAACCAGAAACTTCACTCGATGGCTATGGCCCACTGCAGTCCCGAAATTAAATAATTGGTCCACTCAAAGAAACTCAATCTCACCGGCAGGTTGATATATAAACCTTTTCTGCTGGTATCAGCGACTTATTATGGCGGTCTTCTCAGAGCGAGTTTCTGGTTATCATCTGCAAATGACGCAATTTGAGTGAGAGTATACTGGCTTGGCGGCAAGATATCTCTTCGTGTAACAGCCTACGACTCAGCTTGTCGTATCAATACTGTTTTAGCGATGGACTGCATATCGATGAGACGCGAGGCGCTCATTATGGAATATGTGATTTTAAGAATATCAATGAATCATAGCTTGTCTGTTTTGCCTGAGCTCAAGATTCACTAGACCTTGGTAGGCATTGAGATTCTATAAGAGCTTGGTTCCGCACTTCAGTCCCATATCTAACCCCCAGATATTCGGCCACTGGAATATTGATAACCAATCTATATATTCAGTCTCATCTTACAGCCATGATGAATACTTTTGCAACCGAGACAGTTCGGATCCTGGAAGATGTCGGATGCACCAAAGCCTTCGGTGTGTCCGGGGGTTATGTATTCCCTCTATGGCATGCTTTGGCGTCGTCTGCTATTGAGGTCTACCATTGTCGTAGCGAGAATGGTGCAACCTTTTCAGCAATGGAGCATTCTTTGCATACAAATACAATTGCTGCTGTTTTTGCCACCAGTGGTCCGGGGCTCACAAATGCCTTTACAGCCCTTAGGAGCGCCCGTGCGGATGGGGCCAAGCTCGTTCTTCTGTCCGCAATTACGACGGAAAACGAGCATGACCCAAAGAAAGTACAAGAGTTCTCTCCAGAAAATGTTCAAATTTTCACCGGGGACTCTCTTCAGCTTCCATTCAGTCAGAGCTTGGTCATACGTCATCGCACCGACCTTGCGAAACTCTGGCAAGTGTTGTATCATCTTCAGTCAAGCTGTTCAGGTACTTTGGGTGCCTTCGTTGCACCAGATATTCAAAAGTCTTTCGTTGCACCACTGGTCGGGCGTGAAGCGCAGAATGGAGTTGCCCCAATCCCCGGTGACCCGAAGATCCACCGCTGGATTCACTTTGTTCAAACCAAACTCCAGAAAGGAAAGCATGTCATCTGGGCAGGGTATGGCGCCGTGAAATCTGCAAATAATCTCTTGGAGTTGGCCGAAAATTACGACACATCTGTCATGACCACTCCACGCGCCAAGGGCGTGTTTCCCGAGACACACCCACTGTCTTGGGGGTGTACCGGTCTTGGAGGCAATGTGGAAGGAAGTCTTTCCAGAGCTGGGAGCGACTGGGGTGTGATTGTACTTGGCTCCCGTTTGGAGGAGCTAAGCTCATCGTTTATCCAATTTGGTTGGAAAGAAAGAGAAATCATTGCGGTCACGAATACGCCAGAAGGTATTCGGCGCAATCTGCCACCACACGCAATGGTAATCGATGCAGATGTCACGGAACTCCTTTGTGGTCTCGTGAACGCGATCACAATGCCAAAGATGTCGACATACAGGCTGGAGCCGTACATGATTCCCCCTGGAATGGCCACTCCTAATGGACTACATCCTGTATCGGTTTTGTCGGCAGTTCAGGAGATTGCAGTACGCAAGCACAACTACACCATTATAGCGGACATTGGCAATACGCTGGCATGGGTCACGCGCTATCTTAAATTTAACATGCCAGGCTACTTCCGCATCAGCACACATGAGGCCGCAATGACTCACGCCGCATGTGGAGTGGTTGGAATCGGATCGAACAACACCCCGGTTATTGCAATTGTCGGTGATGGCGCAATGATTATGCAGAACGAGCTCAGCACAGCGGTGCGATATCAAATGCCGATTATATGGCTGGTGATGAACGATAGCCGCTACAATATGTGCCAGCAGGTCTTCAACATTGAAGGGGCGGAAATACCAGATTGCGCCATTCCGCCCATTCAATTTGCTAAATATGGCGAAGCGATAGGGGCCAAGGGACTGACAGTAGGGCCTAATCAGGACATAAATGAGGCTCTCAGTCGAGCAATTGCTTGGAAAACCCCAACTGTGATTGATGTTAAAATTGATGGTAACATTCCCGCTCCTATTGGAAGTCGTGTCAGATCTCTCTCGTCCGGTTGAATCGGAAATTTCACGCCTGCGTTTACTCAGCCGTTGTTTGGACCCTTGACTCCAATAGCAATGGGAGTTTGCTCAAGTCTAGGAGAAGAATGTCAAATAGATTGCTGATTGCATCATCTACTGTGCTCTTGTTGAAAGAATGGAGAGTAATCGGATCTGCTCACATGATGTATAAATGCACAAGTGTCAATGTAAATCCCTGTGGAGAATAGGTGCATGCTGCTGGAAGCAGTAAGAATATTTGTGTTAGCGCTACGGGGCAGAGCGGTTCCGTTGAATGCATCATAGGATTTCCACGCTCCCTTTTAAAGCCTTGCGATCCTCCTGATATTGGGAAGGAACAGATGTCTAACTCAATATTCGCATTGCCAATTGGTCTCGAGCCGATCAGCCACTTAGTTTCCACCGACGCAGGCCTGGCCTGGGAGACACTACCACACGCAGATAATGCTCTCCGGGCTGGGTCAGGCTCCACTGTTTGCGGTTCCTGCTTTCTCGCAAAAGATGTCAGGCTCGTGGCCTATAAATCCGTTCTCCACCCCTAGCAATTTGCTCTACAAATTAACTACTGTAGTGGTGGAACCCGTGACAGTAGCTATTAGTGGCCTGAGGTATCGCAAATGCCTTAGGATGCATGCATGCAGTCTTTTCTTAGAGAGGGCATCATCCTACCATCATCAATGTGACTACAGTTTTCCACCAGATTCTTCTTTCGTGATATAGCTTCAATAGTAGTGCAATAGCCACCAACAGAGACTGCTCTCTACGTCTGTGCTGGACATGGAAGTGGTTGGTTGTGCAGTCTCCATTGATATCGACTCGTCTGCTATGTAAGACTGCCATCGTGCCATCCCCCTTCAATAACTAGTAAAAAAAGGTATATGTAGAGTCTAGTCACACCCTGGTAATAAAAAGCCATTAGCGAATATTAACACCCTCTTCCATGTTCAATTTAAACCTTCCAAACTTCACTCGTTCCTAGCATAAGACCTCATTGTTGGGCCTACCCACTTATGCCGTCCGCGAACAATCCAATCCACACAGGCAAATAATATAACAAACCCAAGCACAGGCCCGGCATAGTTCATATTTTCCGCAGTAACCGGCACCGTAGCCGGGAATGGAAGGAAGATAACGAAATAAGTGGCGAAGAGAATAGCAAGAAGATTCATGGGGAGGCCGAATTTCCCTAGACTAAATGTTCCCTGCGGGATATCCTGGGGCGACGTGAAACGCTTCAAGACAAGGAGGATGAGAGGGATAAGATAGGAAATGTAGAGACCGAGCGTGCTGAGCGAGAGAATAGCGTTGAATGCAGCCGTAGACCCGATCTGGATGAACGAGAGCGCGAAGATGCATGATGCAACTAGGAATAAAGCACGGAGGGGGATCTTATAGATTGGGTCGACGAAGGCAAAGAAGTCGGAGAAGGGGAGCCCGTTGTCTCGAGCGAAAGCCCAGGTGAGACGCGTGACGGAGGCGAGGCCGTTGAAGAGGGCGATCCAGCCGGGCAGCATGCCTATTGCCATGAGGATGAAGGTGGCTGCCTTGGATCCGGTGGCTTGGTAGGCGATTGTAATGATGGGGTAGCCTGTTGGGCTGGTGACTGCTTCGGTGTAGTCTCCCATGCAGTAGAGGATGGCGATCAGGTAGCAGAATGCGAGGGTTCCGTTGATTAGGGTGCCATAGATCATGGAGCGGGGGACAACCACGTTGGCGTTTTTGACTTCTTCAGCCATGTGGATTACGCCGTCGACGCCTGTTGGTATGGATTAGATTGTTCAATATTCTGATAGTGGGGCACGTACCAGCCAGGGGAGTAATGACACCAAGAAGACCGATGGAGAATACAACTCCGGAATCCTTCCAGCCACTCAAGCCGCCGACGAAAGTGTTCCAGACAAACGAGTCGGGATTTCGAGGGGCGAGGATAACGAAGACTGCGATGGTAACGGGTAGGAACACGACATGCATGATACCCGCAGCAACCTCGATGCCTCCCATAACGCGACGCGCATATATATTGATGATTATTGGTATGATTGCAACTGCCCACATGAGCAGGGTACCGCGCCATCGCACAAGCTCATAGTCAGGGTGCGCCAGCACAACCATGCCCTGGATTTGGGTTCCGATGAAGTATGGCGCGATGCAGACGAGAGCGGACCAGGAGAAGACAGTCACCCAACCTGATATGTTCAGCATGCGACTATGAACGAAGGAAAATGACAAGGCATGCGCTCACCCTGGAAGAAACTGATGAATCGACGACCACGAGGCGCGAGGAAATAGCTCCAGTGATATTGAGCACCCGCAGTTGGGTGTCTGTCGGTCTCGAGGTCAGCGCTGTCACATCGCAGTCATTCGTGCACATACATAGAGGCAAGCTCAGCTAAAGAGCATGCAATGGCCAGATTACCCACGGTGCTTAAGATAATCCCATAAACAATTGCTGCAGGGCCGCCGTTGTACAGCCCCGCAAGCAAACTACCACCGGCGGATTCCCAGGTGGCAAGCAGGCAAGTGGAAAATGCGACCGATGAGAAGAAGTTGAGATATCTCTGTTGAAATATTAGAGTTTGCGTAGGTCAATCGAACGCTGGATATTTACCTCCAGTTGTTGTTTCTGGCGCAATGTAACGCTCTCATAGGCATCATTCCCACTCCCCGCTGGCACTGATCGCACAGCGCTCCCGCTCTTCATTTCCATCTCTTCCTGCATATTGAAACACGATCGAGGACAGAAAAGTCGGAGAAAAAAATAGTCGACAGAAAATAGACCAGTCGGCCTGAAGACGGCAAGAAGTACTTGTGGCCAATTTTGCCTGCTCATTTCCGTAAACGGAGACTAGACAGGGGTCCTAATTGCACAATGAATGCGAAACAAGTAGTCGACACCCCATATGCAAGTTGTTGCGCCGCGTAGAAACGGTCCTGTTCGCTTCGGCGCAAACCCTTGTTGTTGCATTCTAATAATGAGACGGGCGCTGTTTAGTGCTGCATCTGGACTCTCCGGAGATCATTGGACCCCTGTACCGCAAATTTAAAAAGCCCGGACTCCGCGCTTTGTTGTTGGCTGCTAACAATGCCTAGTAAAAGAGCAGTCTTTTCTAGCGGGTAGTGGCCCCATTTCGGGTCTGGTCCATAGTTATGGACAATGCTATTGATGGAAAAATCTCGGACCCACCTGAGTAGTCTAAACTATTGGTATGTTAGATTGAACAGACAGTGTACTGACAGGATTCGCATCCTTACCCCAGATGAGATGCCATGGTGCCACGCCAAATAACCGCCACCTCGTGCGGCCCCTGTGAGTAGGGCCCGGACTCGAAGAAGCAACAAGCAACTTTAGTATCAGGGATGTGAAAAAGCGGGTTTTTATTCTATGCTGGTACCCATCTCCGCAAGTTCTGAAAACTTTGACGTAGATGTCATGCGATGGCCGACCAAAACAACGCCTTCCAGGCCCTGTCAAGCGATAATCGCGGTGGTATCATCACCTTAATCTCGGTATCCCTTCTGATTGTGGCCATAATCTTTGTGCTCGCTAAGGTCAGTTCGGTGATTTATTTCAAGCAGCGACGGACAACAGTCAATACTCCCATCTGGGTCGCTTTGATTCTTGCAATTGTTCAAGTCGTTGTCTTACAGAAGGCTGTTGATCATGGACTGGGAAAGCACCAGGACCAGCTTAGCGAAGGCGATATTCAGGCCTGGAGCAAGTTTGCCTTCACTGCTCATATTCTGCTCATCATTGTCTTGTCGCTTTCGAAAATGTCGACCATCCTGCTGGTTTGGAAGTTATCGCCAAGTAAGAGCCTCCGTCGCAGCTGTGCTGTTACCGCTGGTATAGTTGTCGGGTGGTCGATGCTCGCAATATTGAGTATAACTTTTCAATGTGAATTGCCCGATCTGTGGCTATACTCACCAGAGCGATGTGCTGGAGAGGTTAGTATACACCAGGAAACCGGGCCAAAATCGACTGAACACCTGATCTAACCCCGAACAGGGTGCCCTATTCTACCTGATTGCAGTCTTCAATATCCTCACAGAGATTATCATTGTTGTCCAGCCGTTCATTATGATGCGGAATGTCCAGATGGCCTGGCGTAAGCGGGTGAAGATCCTGTGCTCCTTCTCTTTGCGACTAAGGTATCTTAGCACTAACTCCAGGAACTTTTCCTGCGAATTCAATAACTCACTGACTAACCCATCACAGTATCGTCGGCCTCGGAATCGCCCACCTAGCCCTCCTACCTTCATTCGTTCGCTCAACCGACATCTCCTGTCCGTGACACCCCATTCCCCTTCCAAATCCCACCAAAGCCTCATTGAATGGATCTGACAAGTATATAGGGGATATTGTCATTTGGGAAACAGTCGGCCAGACAATGATGCTCACAGCCGTCGTAACTGCCTGCGTCCCGACGCTCTACCACATCTTCGCCGGCCTGCACTCTGGCCTGACCACAACCCAGATCCCCGACGGAATCGGGCTCGAACTCCCGCGGACCAAAGCCAGCGGGTATATCAACCAATCCTCCACGGGAGCAAGCCAGTCGCATTCGCAGTCGCGGTCGCGTGAACGCTCGAAGAAGAATGGACGGTCAATGTTTGATGGATGGGGAGGTGAGACCGGGGTTGTCACTGAAGTTTCGTCGGGTCGGGATTTGAATCAGAATGGTGAGGGTGATAGGCAGTCTAGTTCAAGCGAAGGGACTGAGAGTACGCGGCATTTGACGCAGGAAAACCAAGGGAAGGGAGCCGTGCTAAGGACGGTGGATATTACGGTAGAGGTTGGGGAGCCCTATCGTCGGGACCGGCTTTGAGGGGTATATACAATATGGGGTGTTTGATACTATGTGCCACGAGTGCGTTGTTAAGCCGATTTCTAAGAAGGGATCTTTTTACGCGTTATAATATAGTCCTTAGCGAAAGGTTTCGGAAGCTAAGGTCCTTAGGAGTCGGATTAGGCTCGTTCGGAAAGTTAGTATCTATAGATTCGTTACGGAAACGTTTCTATCCATAGTACTAATTATTAGGAACGTAAGTCATAATATAAACTAAGTTTTAAACTAATAGCGCCTAATTAAATGCTATATTCTCGTATTTTTCTAGCTTAGTGTTACGCACGACTATCGGGTCGTCGCTAAGTCAGAAGATTCCGGGTTATACTTGCCTAATGCTTCTCTGCTTCCACCGTCAACGACCTGTCTCTCAATCGTACCGTTGCCTACCAGGTCTTATACGGGCTAAGTCCTTTAAGGGTATCGAGGAGCGATGCCAGATAATGCGCCGAACAGATCTATACCGGAGTATTGGTCTGGTCGTAGTGTTGTCAAGTTATAATCAAGTAAAAAATCACTAAGGTTTCTGAACAGTAGACTCAAGTAACAATGTAGATTGAACACGAAGAACTTAAGTAGATATATGATGCCCTTATATATCCCTCGTGGTCGCACCCTGCCCTCCGGCTGGGTATAATGATTGATTCCTATCAATAGTCTTTCTAATATACCATCCTAGTGTACCAGTCCTTGGCGCTGTAGTGTGGTATACTGCTTAGTCACGTGGTTGCTGTTTCATTGGAACGCGGAGTAAACAATGAAACAGAGAGGGGCAGGCCGAAAATGGCCTTTAGCGCGCAGAGGTTTTCCGATATGTAGAACTACCTTGGTAACTGCACACTGCCACAGTTTCAAAATTTTTACTGGCCGCGGTCTAGGAAACTGAGAGGTATACTTAAATGCACATTACCTGGAATTAGCACCTAGCTCCTACGAACTGGTTGACTCTCGGTGGCCCTTGATTGACTGCGTAGCCCCTCAATTGATTGCGGGGTCTTAGCATTCTTGGATTGGGGCAAGACTGATATCCCTCGCTAGCTCGAAGGCTATCATGAAGCCTGCTACAACAGTGAAGACCATGGGTTCCGATTGCGATTCCTTCCTGGAAACCTTCCAGAGAGCGAGGGAACTCAATCTCTGTCCGAATCGCATATGGGCTGTTGCAGGGGAGAACATACCCAAGCTGTTGCCAGATTTTAACTTGATCCCCAGGGCCGGAGAAAGATTCGACGAGCATGGGGATTACAGCGAGCATAACGAGTGCACACCCGATTTTTGCGAATACTCCCAGCGTGATTTTACAGCGGTTCGGCAGCGTCACGAGTGCAAAGAGGCCAAGTGTCTCCAACTTCGAGGCCGGTTCTCGAGAGTTATACTAGAGAGAGCTGCACGCGATGGGAAACCAACCGCGTGGAATCTGCCTCTTTATCCTCGAATTTAAAATGGTAAACTAAGTGTCGAGCGGGCTGTCCACGGTACTCAACTTTTCCCTATATCCATCCACGATCCTGGCCAAGAAATCCTACCATAGGATGTTAAGATTAGTATCCTATAAGTCCCTAGTTAACCTCTTTAGCCCACTCTGGTAGCCCTATAAGACTTTCTAAATAGGACATAGTAGCATTATATAAGTCCACCGGAAGACAAATAGTCAAGACCTTACAGAGCTTTTATGGCGGAAAAATAGGGTTAGCAGATATTATCTCAAAATAGCTCGCGCAATTAATTGACCAGATAAGTTCTCTTTCCCATGAGCGGTGTGTAAGAACTTTTTCTAATTCTAGAAATAATTCCGATACTAGAAACTCGTCTCTAGCTGCGCTATCCTGCCACTCTATTATTCAGTTTTATATTGAGCCTGGCATATTTACCGCGCGTAGAGTCCAATACTAACCAATTATCAACCACTCGATGTCGCTTAGCTCGCATGGATGACCACGCGCAACAACCTGGCATCCTTTCTATTGACGTAGTTCTCGTAAAAGCGTGCTGGGTGGCCCATTTGAAAGCTGCGGATCTCTCAAAAGTTACTGTTGCAAGGACCGCAGCATCCCGACCTTACAGAACATAGCTACAACCAAACCGTGACATTGTACAGCTTATCCTCTGGACTCTCGTAAGACGAAGCTCGGCGGCCATTATCCCGTCACGCTTTCGAGTATGGCAAAACTGGCATCGATATACAGGAGGAATTGAAATCAGTTTCTCCATTTTACAGTGGTGTAACAAAAGTATTTGACCACCGGTACTTCGGGCTAGGACCCACCTTTTATTACTGCCTGGCAGAAACCTCAGGAATTCGATTCAATTTAATAGCTAGTATGCCAGCCATCATACTTAATAACATCAGCCACCCTATGTGGCATGGTCTCGGAGAGATGCTGAAATATCTCAATATCTAGCGTTTCCCATGCTTCTTGCGCAGCATTAACTAGTAATTCTAGCGTAGCTTCGTTGTTTGGTAGGTGCATAAGCTCAGGATAACGCTTCAATATTTCGGCTTTTAGCAGCGCCCATAGGTTCTCAATGGGATTTAAATCAGGTGAATAGGGTGGCCATTCCATGATTTCACATTCAATCTCATTAAGGGCGTCCCGTACGATATGTGCAGTGTGTACCGGCGCGTTATCTTGCTGAAAAATAGCATTATTATTAATGCTATTAAGTAGCGTAGGTAAGAGGCGCCGATACAGCTCTTCAATTGTACGCGAAGAAACACCACCTCTTCTAGATGTAGGATCTCCGAAAAGTGGAATTAGACCTGATCGACGCGGTAGGCCAGAGAAAGCAGCCCAAAACATCTGCTTAATTTGCTTCCCTCGCGCCGGAACCATTTGAACTTGAGGGCCTTCAGAATGCTGAGAAAGCTGGTCTTTCGGACGTATAAAGGTCCATTCTTAACGCTGTCCGATACCACGTTCAACCGTACATTCGTCCGACCAGTAGACACGGGCCCAATCTGTAGACGTAAAATGCTGATATCTTCGAGCCCAATTTAGGCGTTTTTCGGCGTGTAAAGGCGTTAAAGAAGGCCGCTGCATTTTCCTCCATTTTCGGAGACCCATTTCATGGGTGAGGCGCCAAATTGACTGGCGGTGGACCTTATAATCTATCTCTCCAAGTAGATCTTCGATCAATATTGAAGGATTTTCTTGTATAGTATCGTAGATATGGTCACGATCCTCTCCAGTAAGCTTCCTCGGGGTGCCT